>NW_027279654.1:0-42500 GCF_046629955.1 Centroberyx affinis
GTTACTTTCCACCACTGCATATCAAGATAAAGTACATGCTATATAGTAAGTGAAGTTAGTAAGTTATAAATGCAGATAAATCAACAACATCAGAGCACAGAGGGAGCGGCTCACTGATTTACTGGGACACAAAAAAGTCTACAAGACAGAAATCAGGGAGCTGAGATGGCAAA
Source organism: Centroberyx affinis (assembly GCF_046629955.1). Taxonomy (NCBI): domain Eukaryota; kingdom Metazoa; phylum Chordata; class Actinopteri; order Beryciformes; family Berycidae; genus Centroberyx; species Centroberyx affinis. The sequence continues at coordinate 174 of NW_027279654.1, forward strand.
ATGAATTCTTTGACTTGTGCAAAATATAGTGCTCAAAAAGTGCAAAATATGAAGAATATTACAGCAGATGTTTCACTGTTTTGCACCAGAAATCTTTCTGCTTCCTCAGCTCTCTGATTTCCTTTTGGATGATTTTTTCTGTAGCAGCAGATCAGAGTGAAGGATCCTGTCTGAAGCTCACCAGATATACAGCAGCAGTAGTAATACTAGTAGTAGTAGCAGTAGCAGCAGTAGTAGTAGTAGTAGTAGTAGCAGTAGTAATAGAATTAGTAGTAGTCGCAGTAGTAGCAATAGTAATAGTAGTAGTAGTAGTAGTAGTAGCCTAGTAGTAATAAGCTAAAGACCAAGCTAAAGACTACCTGTTTACCATTGCTTTTAATTAATTTTCTTTTAAATCAAATGTATTTGTTGGTTTGTTTTATTGGGGTTTTTTTGGGTTTTTTTTTAATTCTGTGTGCTTTTGATTGTTTGTTTTATTGTTTTTATTGTTTTTACTCTGTGTGCTTTTGCTTGCTTGCTTTTATTGTTTTTATCATTTGTTTCTTGTGCTTTTGCCTGAGTTCTCTGTAAAGCACTTTGGGTATGAAATGTGCTATATAAATAAATTTGCCTTGCCTTGCCTTGCCTACTAGCAGTAGTAGCAGAAGTAGTAATAGCAGCAGTAGTAGTAGTAGCAGTAGTAATAGCAGCAGTAGTAGTAGTAGCAGTAGTAGTAGTACTATAAGTAGGCTATGTAGTACTATGTTGTATTGAGTTTACTTACTGCACAGCCCTTGTTTACATTTCCCCTAACAGGATTTGTTGGCTGCATCACAGTGGAAACTTTTATTGTGAAACAGACATTAGTCTGATTTGTCCTGTAATTGCGAACATGAAGTCCAGATGCTGCAGCGGAGCTTTAACTCTCTGACCGACAGTAACCCCGCGGTCCACTGCTGCGTCAAGCGACACACACACAGCCAGAGTAAGACCGGGGGTTTAGTGATTCTGCCTTCAAAATAAAAGGTACAATTTATCACGTCTGGGGGGGAAAGAATCAACTTCTTGGTGTGTACAGAAAATGGTTTGACTGATATTTCCAAAAATCACAAGAATTCAGTGTTTCCCCCAGAAAGTTATTCTTGCCAAAGCCTCTCATAGACAAACATTGTAGCCTAGTAGCCTACATGTAATTCTACAATAGTTATGTTATAAATTAAACTGCATCACATGTCAGACTGGATCAGAACCCATTTTATAAAAGCAAACTAATACATCAGCCTAACCCTGGAACAAAACATCAAAAATCTGCAAAAGAGAAAAGAATTGTATTATGGTGCTTTTATTTTGTCAGAAAATCACATCACTGACAAAACCACTAGACGACTTGCTGCTAGTTTCCTTTTATTCTTCCACAGCATTTAGGAACCGTTTTACTGCAGCTCTTGGACAAAAATGTATTTCTATGTCTCTTTTGTAAAGCACTCACTTTGTTACTGTGTTTTGAAAAGGGCTGCATACATCAAGATTGTTATTAGCAGTAGTAGTAGTTGTAGTAGTAAACTTTATAGTCATATTAGTTTCTTATATTTTGTATTTGAGAAGGTATTTGTTTCTGTGTATTTTGCATTTTGCATGGGCCTGTATGAGTATGAATATATGCTGTGAAATGGAAATTTTGTAGTATTACAAGTATTTACATTTACCATACATTTACACACATCTGCTTTATTTTCACATTGTTACTTTCTCTTACTCCGAGTAAATTTCAACATCCTCCGCCAAAAGAAAATGATGATGATACAAGTTTATTCATTAGGATAAACCCCTTGAGATGAGCCATCTCATTTTCGAGGGGGTCCTAACATACAATACAAACAAAAATGAAAAACAAGAAATGAATCAAAGACATTAAAGTAATAGGAAAGACAAAAACAAAACAACAACAAACAATTCAACAAACACACTACGACTAAGACAATCACCACACAAACATCAGAAAGATGAGTACATTGGTGAACACAACCACTTGTACATAATAGAGAATAAAGAATATAGAATATACAGTGAATTGTATATTATATATAGGTACAGCATCATCTGAAACATGAACAATTTAACTCAAAATAAGAAGTGCTTTATTTTGAAAGTCTTTACCGGATGTGCTGTGTGTTACCGCGCGCAGCTTGACGCCGTGCGGTTTCTCCAGCGGATGTCTGTCGGTATAAAGGAAAGCCCGTCGGTGAGCAGCAGATGCTTGTTGAGCCTCGGGAAAGATAACCGGCCGTCCGCTAACTTACCTGCCGAGGAAAACTGATATGAGAGTTTGTCTTTGCTCCCTCACGACACAACAAAGGTATTTACACTTTATTTTCTCCTCTACTTTCTCTCCGACTTGTTGCTTCATGGAGGATTTGGGGGGGGGATTTTGGGTCCAGATAACCTGAGTTCGCCCAGGTACGGTGAGGACAGACCGGGCTTCAGCCGGACTGACCGGGCAGAGAGGCTGCTGGGGGGAAATAATGTTAGTTTTCTGTTTAAAATACACCAAATTACTAAAAGACACTGATTATATATCCGTGGTTTGGTTTATTCGTGTGAATTTGAGCAGCTCCTTTTTTTTTTTTTTTTTTTTTTTCATATCAAGAGTTCAGCCTTTCTTATTCTGCTTTAATTGCAAGATCAGATCATTCCTGTTGAAGCAAAAGCTGAAGTCTCGCAAAAAAAAAAAACCGCATGGAAACAACAGCAAAGAAACACAGTGAAAAGTTCAAAGTTGAAGTTGTAAATGTAAAGAAAAAAACATCTGGCATCAAAAACAATGCACGAAGCTTTTTATCTTCTCACACAGGGAATGGATTATGTTACTGCCATTTATTTCCAAAACAATTTGAACATTTTGGGACTATTTGAATGCAGGCAGTAAGATGCATTTTGGTTTTAAAAAAAAAAAAAGTAAAATTTGGCTTTAAGGGTTAGAATCAGTATTTTCTGTCTATTATCATCAGAGGTGAGAGAAAAAAAGACAAAAGAAGAGTTTAATGAACAGAAGTAGAGGGAGTTTCTCCTCCGGCCGCTGGGGGCGCTGCAGTGTGTATTCACCTTGTGTGTGTGTGTGTGGGGGGGGGGGGGTTATTTAATTTTATTGCACTCAAATACAGTCTACTACTTGAGATAATAGTGAGTTTTATGAGCAAAATCACAATAAACTAACACTGAAATCAGACCTGCAGCTGCATTACAAACCTGCAGGGAGTCTGAGCTGATGTCTGATGCTGTGATATAAGTGGAATTATCATTTTTGTTGAAAGAGAAGATTTTAATAGGTGGAAAACTAGAAGCATCAGATGTGTTTTACCTGCACTGTCTGTGTTATATTTAACAGAAAGCCTAAAAAAAAGAAATTGGCTGTGTGGAAAGTACTGAAAAGCTTGAGATATTTCAGTTCTATGATTGAAACCTGATTGAGCCTCTCTGCTTCTGATCAAGTCATCATGTGTTTACCAGCCGTGATAGAAATCTGATCTAATCATGGATTTACAAACTGTATTTGGGGGAGGGGAGGGGGGGTGGGCTCTCCAGGAACAGTGCACCCCCCCCCCTCCACACACACACACACACACACACACACACAGCAGTTTGCACTTAATTCATTCACACCACTTCCTGTGATGTAAATGAGCAGAACTGCTGCAGCACTCAGCTCAGAGAAAAGGAAGATGGCAGTGATCAAAGTGTGTGTGAGTGTGTGTGTGTGTGTGTGTGTGTGGGGGGGGGGGGGGGGGGTAGACAGTGTGATGGTAACGTCTCATGGATGGATGTGCAAATGCAACCATCCTCCTCATCCTCTTCCTCCTTCTTCCTCTCTCCTCTGGAAAACCTGCAGTGACTTTTGAATTATCTTTGCATATTTTGTTCATTTATTTAATTGTTTCAGTTATGTTGTTTTGTGACTTCATTCTTCATCTAAAGGCAGTAATGTCTCCCAGAGTGTCTCTCTGCCTTAAAGAGCTGCTGACACTTAAATAGTTTAATCAGTTTGGGTTTCAGTGGAGAGTTTTAGTGTCCCATGATGCTCTAAATGTTTCAGAAGCTTTTCCACCCTGATGAGAAGAAAACTCTGGGACAAAAACTGAATACTAGTCTTTTTTTGTTTTGTTTTTTTGGCATGAAAATGACCAAATTTGACTTTAATATTCCCACAAAATAGCAGCTATTGTGAGTAATAGTTGAAGCTACTGAATACTTTACATTTTTTTGGGCATAAAAAAGGTCTAATTTGTTGAATATCGGCCGTCAGCAGCTTCAGCACAAAGAATTATCAGTATATCAGCCTTGAAAACCCCCCTGTATCAGTCAAACTTCAGCCTCCATGTGAGGAAGATCTGAGGAGGAGGAGGAGGAGTGATGTTGTCAGCTGCAGACCTTTGACCCCCCTGGTACCTTTGAGCCTGCGTGCTGACTGGCTGGCTGGACCTCTGGCCGCCTCGCTCTCTTTTTTTTTCCCAGACCGAGCGGCGGGCGGCGAGTCATTTGAGCGCAGAGCGGCGGATCCAGGACCGGGCAGAGATGTCCGTCTCAACTCAGCTGGGCTTGCTGCTGTGGAAGAACTTCACCTACAGACGGAGACAGACGGTGAGCGGGAACTCTCGGGGGAAGAAAAAAGATCTTTGTTGTTGTTGATGTGTGAAAAGTACTGGAGGAAGACGGTGGGAAGAGCGAAGTTTGAGATCTTTGAGAGCGTGAGAGAGAGAGTCTGGTTTGCTTTGTTGAGAAGTTGGAGATGTTTACTATAGATTTATAATCACTTTATAAACTTAATCGACTCTTATGATTTTATAATCTCTCTTTCTAAACTCTTATAATATCATAATCTCTGTTTCTAAACTCATAATATCATAATATCTCTTTCTAAACTCTTATATCACAATCTCTCTAAACTCTTATAGTCTCATAATCTCTCCTTCTAAACTCTTATAATATTACAATTTCTCTTTCTCAATGCTTATAGTCTCATAATATCTCTTCATAAACTCTTGTAATATCATAATCTCTCTTTCTAACTCTTATTATATGACAATCTCTCTTTCTGAATTTATTAAATCTCATAATATCGCTTTCTAAACTCTTATAATATCATAATCTCTGTTTCTAAACTCATAATATCATAATATCTCTTTCTAAACTCTTATATCACAATCTCTCTAAACTCTTATAGTCTCGTAATCTCTCTTCATAAACTCTTACAGTATCACAATCTCTCTTTCTGAATTTATTAAATATCATAATCTCTCTTTCTAAACTCCTATAATCTCTAATTATAATCTGTGATTTCCACTGACAGTCTGAACATCACTCATATGCTTCTGATAGTGTTTTGAAGCAGCAGAATCATTCCCACCATTTGCTTAATGCGATGCAAAAGTAACTCAAATTAAATATAATTCTTTAATTTACGGAATGATGATTGATTGATAACAGTTCATGTAGTTTGTGTTAAACGTGGCTTCAGGGGTTTTGATTTAGCGAGATAAAGTGGGAAGTGGATGAGAATTCAGATCCTGCTCAGATATTTTTGGCTTTTTATCAAACATTTAAACATTAGGAAGAAGACAGAGGTTTTCTGTTTCTCTCTGTCAGGACTCCAGGACTTGTTTTGCTAATTTTTAATGATGATTTGTGTTTTTTCCTCTCATTCCGTTGTCATGAAATCAGTCCTGATCAGAGCAGCTTTGTAGGGCTGCAACTAACCATTATTTTCATTGTCGATTTTTTTCTCGATTACTCGATTAGTTGTTTGGTCTATAAAATGTCAGAAAATGGTGAAAAATGTGGATCAGTGTTTCCCAAAGCCCAAGATGACGTCCTCAAATGTCTTGTTTTGTCCACAACCCAAAGATATTCAGTTTACTGTCATAGAGGAGGAAAGAAACCAGAAAATATTCACATTTAAGAAGCTGGAATCAGAGAATTTGGACTTATTTTTCTTTAAAAAAATTACTAAAACCGATTAATAGATTATCAGAATAGTTGGCGATTAATTTAATAGTTGACAACTAATCGATTAATCATTGCAGCTCTACAGCTTTGGCTTTTTCTTTTTAAAAGTTATATACATTCAGCTGACGCTCTTATCCAGCAGCAGCAGAGTAAGTTTCAGTTCCTGGATCAGCAGCGTTACACGCAGCCGATAGTAAGGAGGTCAAAGGTCAGAGCCGCAGTGTCCTGATAATAGAAGCAATAACTGCCTGGAGTCAGCATGTGAGATAAGAGCCAGGAGGGATTCTCAATTCCCTGGAATCATCTATCAGGACTAATAATGATAATAATAATAATAATAATAATTGAGGAGAATCTTTCTCCGAAGCTCCCATGTTTCGGTGAGAGCGTCTCTCTCCTCTCTGCTGCTTGTTATCGATCGCTCATTTATTATGAATGAGTTCCTAATAATAAAGAGATGAAGCTGCTTCCTGCTGCAGACATTTTATACGAGGTAGTTAAGAAGCTTTTAAAAGGCTATTCAGGAGGGTGCGGGGCTGATGGTAAGTGTGTGTGTGTGTGTGTGTGTGTGTGTGTGTGTGTGTGTGTGTTGGGGGGGCTAATGGTTTCCACTGGCACGCTCCTGTAACAGTAAACGCTCACAGCCTTGCCTTGTTGTTGTTCTCCTCACAGCTTCAGCTCCTGGTAGAGATCGCATGGCCGCTGTTCATCTTCTTCATCCTGATCGCCGTGCGGCTGAACTACCCGCCCTACGAGCAGCATGAGTGTGAGTCCCAACTTTATTTACACCTGGGAGGGAGACGGTGACGGGGGGTCCGAGTTACAAAAACACAAAACGAGAAGGAAGAACGTCAGTCAAAGCAACTGCATTCAAATAAATCCAGATTCATAAGCTTAAACATAAACTATAGTTCATTTCCAGGTGTGAGGGGGTTTAGAAATTGGAAGACAAACCTCCGCCAACACTGAACAATCCTCCGACTTTCTGTTACACCCAAACGCATCATTCCTGTCACTTCAGTATAAGTTAAATTGATTTCTAGACCTGCAAACGTTCCCTTAGGATTTTGGAGTCAAATTCTGTATCTCTTGTTAGTTTCATAGTTCTGGCCACAAAAAGATAATTGTCTATTAGTGGAAATCCCAGATTCACATCGGCACCAAAATCGAATCAGCTGTTCCTTGGCTCAGGACTGATCTGTCTGCCAAATCTCATGGAAATCCGTTCAAAGGTTTTTAAGAAATCCTGCTGACAGACAGACAGACAACAGACAGGAAGTCCAATCATCTTTCTACTGTTTTCCTCACAGTCACTTTAGTCTTCTTCTCCTCAGGCTAGGCTTTGTCTCCCATTAACACCCCCCCCCCCCCCCCCCCCCATATCCCCCCACCCCACACACACACACACACACACACACACACACCCCAACACAATGCCTTGCAGAACGGCCTCTCCACACCTCAGCAGTCGACCGTTGAGTCTTTTGAAGTTTAAATCAGTCCTGCAGACTTCAGGTTGTTGTCAGGTACTTACTGGCTGTTGTTGGAAGGTAAAATACTTCAAAAGTACTTCAAGTACTTCAGACTGTTGCTGCCCTACAAAGGCACAAAGGTGTTAAAGTCGCAGTGAAATTAAAAAGGACCTTCTCACCTCGTTAGTTCCTATGTTATAATACACACCTTTTTCACAATAACCTCCCTCCTGTTTTATTGTATTTTTATATCCAAATCCCGTTATTTTTACTTCAAACTGTGTATTTTTAGTGGTTATTTCGTGCTGTACGAATAGGCGTAAATAAATATTCCAACCAATAATACTATCACATACTGTACTTTTGAACATTCACCCCCTGTCCTTTGTCCTTTCCCTAACTGATCTCCCATTGGTTTACGCTTTTGATTGATCCCTCCCTGCGTTATGTCCCGCCTCCAACATCCTGTTTCAACATTACAGAAGCAAGATGCTCTCAAAATGCTGGTTCACTGTGACTTTAAAGGTCCTGACCAGGGTTTAGATTCCATATCAGCAGAAAATATACACATAAATACTCCTAAACAGCATACCATCCACTTATTTACCTCCATTAGTTAAACTTTAAAGGCATTTTCCCAATTTGCACACAGATACACAGATTAATGCCCAAAACTGCACATTTAGCATCATTTTTCACATTCCTGATCGTATTTACGGCGCACGTTCCTTGTGTCGAGAGTGTTTTTTACCGGCCAGATGCATCATGGGAGGATTTTGCGGTGGTAATCAATGTTCTGGAGCAGGTCCAGCTGCCTCTGATAGTCCGACTTTATCTCCAGCTGTTGTCGACTTGTATCTCCAGGAGCATCGCGACCCTTGCACCTACAGTATATGAAGATAGGAGGTTTTATATACTGAGGAGAAGGTTGACAGGTTTCTGAGGACGTTTGATATCGGCTGCAGCTGTCAATCAACTAATGGAAGTGAGGTTGGCAGCTTACAGCCTCTTGGATACGGGTTTTATTTTACTGACTCTATTATCTGACTTTACTGATTGATAATTGACCTCATGGAGCTGAGCTGTTGTTTCTCACCGGGATCGAAATTAAACTTGATACTGGAGCTGAAAGATATCACTTTTAGATTATTTGACAGAATATTGCAATTGCAATTTAAACTGCAATTCATATCATCACAGGTTTTTCTTGTCATGCATTTTTTAGAACTTTAAAATCGTTTAAAGAAAAGAAAACAGTTGTGAGTGTGCAGGATTCACTGAGTTTGAGTCTGAGGAAAGGTTTTGATTCATGGACCAAAGATCACCTGCAGCTCTAAAACTCTCTATGAAGAAATTAACTGCAAGTTCATATTGCGATTTAGATTTTTATTTTTATTTATTTTTTTATTATTTGTTCAGCTGTACTCCTAACGCCAAGCGACCCAGGCTGTATAAATTCCTCCGGTCTTTACACCTGCAGAGTCCTGCAGAGTCCTGCCTCTTCCCCCTGTTGATTTATCAGTGGAGTTTATTGGTCTTTTAGCCTTTATGGCCTTTATCGCCTCCTGTAATCTCACTATCGAGGGTCTATATGTGAAAGCTGGTGAAGGTCACGGAGCCCCGGTCTGGCACGAGGACAGGCCGATTGCATAATCACATTTTCATCCCATAATGCCGACTCATCAGCTGGGACCTGCTGTGTTGTGATTAGTTTGGCTTCATTGATACGTGGAAATCATTCAGATCGGCTTTCTGTATCTGTTTACCTTTATTCATCCATTGTGGGAGTTTAGCTGACTCTCTGACTCTCTCCAGATCGATTTCCAATGAAGTCGACAGTCCAATAAAGTTCAGTTCCTAGATCACCAACATTAAAAGTAGGGCTGGTCGATATGGTTGAAGTCAATATCACAGTAATCATAAGTACGGTGGCCATTTTAGGACATCTTCAGCCGCCTTTGTCATTCATAGATATGCTTTGTCAGGTTTAGCTGGACTTTCCTCAGATTTAGATGGAGTTGCATCAGGTTTAGCTGGAACTGGGCTTTGTCAAACTTATATGGAGTTTGTCTGCAATGGAGGGAAGTCCTGGCGTTGCAATCAAGCTAAACCTAAACCAAGCTAAAATTTGTAGATGTGCTCAAGTCCATCAAAATCTGAGGAACAACCATCAAAAATTGGACAAATTTGATTTATTTAATCCATGTCTGATTTAAACCCTTTTATTATCTCTATAGATAATAGTGACATAATGTAAGTCATTACCCAAACTCTGTAGTTTGATTTCTTAGATGTGTATTCACTATTTTGTTTTTAATTTTCTATCTCCATGGAACAGTTATTTTGCTTTTGTCTACCTGATGGACTAAAATAGATATCTTGCGACACTGGACCACTTTGGCAATATTGGTTATCTTCCATTCCTGCCAATAAAGCTCATTTGATTTGAACTGAGTAGTAACTGGGTGAAGGGTCAAACCCAGTGACCCACAGGATGAGCGTGTACGAGAGAGAGAGAGAGAGAGAGAGTAGATTTCCTTGTCTGTTGAAACAGACCAATCACACAGACGGATATTAAACCGTTGCCAGAAATCAGCGCAGACCGTCTACTTTAATTTTTTTTCAATTCCAGGAAGCTTGTTGTCTTCCTGTTTACCTCAGAAAGCAGAAGCGCCCGGCCGGCGGAGCGCTTTCAGTTCTGCATCGGCTCTGGAGCCGCGGACGTCAGGAGGAGGAATACTTCTGCTGTGATTCACTCGGCATGTGAGGGGAAGGCGTGTTGAAACCGGCCGCCGCACGCCGCCGGCCGCCGCGGCCTGAACCGCCACAGATAAGACAGAGCGATAAGACAGAGGGAGCAGGCTGGAGCCGAGGGTGAACCTGCACCGATGTAGAGGGAGAGAGGGGGAGACCACAGAAGAAGATATTTTAATGCATCAAACCCAAACCTTTACATTTCACAAGAGGAATGCTTTTGGTAGCAGTTTTCCGTAAAATCCTCAATATCCTCTCATGTCATAAATGCTTCTGGAAGAGGGAAAAGGTTTTAACTGAGCATGAAATTGTCCTGATAGAAAAGCCATAAGACAGCTGTATATAATACAGAAGGAGGTTTTTGCTCAACAGCCAATCAAAGTGCTAGTTACCGTGTCACAGATGGTTTTGGAAGAGGGAAACGTCTCTAATTGAATGAGGAATTGTGCTGATTACAAAAGGCTGTGGTGGTTCAAAACCAGAAGATAGTTTTAGGTGTTTGAGACAAACCTTTACAGGTTTTTTCAACACCCAATCTAAGTATCAGTTCCCCGTAAAATACTCAATATCCTCTCATGTCATAAATCCTTTTGGAAGAGTGAAAAGGTTGAAATTGATAGTGAAATTGAAAAGCCAGGTTGGTTCAGTAACATAGGACATTTTTATGGTTAGACCATAGTAGAAAAAGAACATACTAGAAGACATTTTTATGCATTAAATCCAAAGCTTTACATTTTACAAAAGGAAGTTTTTGCTCAACAACCGATCAAACATGATATTAGTTATCATGTCACAAAAGCTTTGAGAGGCAAAAAGGAAATTATCCCAAGAAAAGGCCGCTGTGGTTCAAAACATAAGATCATTTTACGTGTTTTAGCCAAAACTTAACAAGTTTGGTTAACACCCAACTTAAGTACCAGTTTCCAGTCTCCTATCATGTCGTAAATCATGTCATGAAGTGAAAAGGTTGTAACTGAATGTGAAATGGTCCTGATAAAAAAAGGCAGGCGGGTTCAACATCATAACAGGTGCAAGATAGACTCAAACCTTTACGTTTTACAAAAGGAAGTTTTTGCCTTCCAGTGTATCCCAGTCCCTGGAGACCTGCATCCTATCGCACCATAAATCTGAGCTGGACTGTCAGTGATGAGCAATTAAATCGTTCACCTGTAAAATCCAAGATGGACGCCTGCAATTCCGCGAAGCTCCAAGCCTCTGCCTTTATCTTATCACTGTTTTGCTTAGCGATCGCCCAGTTGGCAGTCTTAAAGGTTTTGCTGATAGCAGGCCTACTTTTCACTAATCGCTCAAATAACATCGAAGGGAGGGGGAAGTGGCGGGGGGGGGGGGGGGGGGAGCCGCAACATCACGGGGGCAAAGGTCGAGCGTTAGGCAATCCCACCCAGGACGTGATAAGTGAAGAAGCTTCCTGCAGGACGCTTCGCTGATGCTAGCTGCTGTGCTGCAGGGCGATAAGACAGGTGGAGGGTGAGACAGGTGGAGGGTGAGACAGGTGGAGGGTGAGACAGGTGGAGGGTGAGACGGGTGGAGGGTGAGACGGGCGGAGGGTGAGACCCGCAGGCCCCGTCCAGGCGTGTCTCACCTCGCACCGCATGGACAGGATGTTCCACACCGATCAGATTTCAGATTAAATATGACGGTGGTTTCTTCTTGTCAAGATAAAATGCGTCTCCAGTGTTTTCACGTGGCAGACGACTGGCTGACGAGTGTCTTCTTATTCTGGGCTGTAAAATGTTAAAAACAGATAACAGTTCTGTTCCTCTCTATAGATTACATGTTATGACACGAATACAACTCATTAAAGGTTTAATATTGTTCAGTTTTTTAGTTTTGTTTAGTTCTCAACTCTCCTCTGTCTCAGGATCAGATTAAAGTTCCTCATGATGTTCTGCAGATAAACGTAGTTTAGTTCAAAGTTGAATTGAATGAGTTCAACTGAATGAATGTGAAGACAGAGTCGTCACAATACTGGCTCCTGATTGGATGGATTTCAGCCATTCTTTAGTGAGGCAGCCAATCAGGAGCGAGTCCAGATGTGATGCGTTTCCTGGAGTTCGGCTGGAACTGAGTTTTGAAATGTAATAACTTTTAACAATGTCGTCATTAAACATCTTTGATCACATGTTTTTATAAATTGATGAAATGTTGAATTCCCTTTAAATACAGCGTAGCTCCTGAGGAAGAGCGAGGCAGTGACACCGTCAGGGTTGGGGGTCGGACTCCCGGTGCTGCAGGGTGTTCTGGGTAAACGCCTCACTCCCTGTCTCTCTCTGCCCGCAGGTCATTTCCCCAACAAGGCGATGCCGTCGGCCGGCACGCTGCCCTGGATCCAGGGCATCATCTGCAACGCCAACAACCCCTGCTTCCGCAACCCGACGCCGGGCGAGTCTCCGGGCGTCGTCGGAAACTTCAACGACTCCATGTGAGATAATTACCAAACTCTGTCTGACTGTGCCTGATACAACATGGATTTTCCTTCAGTTGAAAAGTTTCATTTAGAAATTGAAAAATGACACTCTGACAGTCTGATTGCTGCCGTAAAAGTAAAATTCACTATTCAATATTTTTGACATTGTTATATCTGTCTGGAGCTTTTCCCTTACAAGATAGTCACATTTTGTCCATTTTATTATTCTTTTTTTTAATATTGAGCAATGAACATCATGAACAATTTTTACAAAATGGATGTAAAGCATTTTGGAATATTTGTTTTTGAAGGACGATACGAATACTTGAATTGAAACAGCTGATAGCCAGTGGTGGAAGAAGTACTCAGATCTTTTACTTGAGTAAAAGTAGAAATACCACAGTACAAAAAATACTCTGTTACAAGTAAAAGTCCTGCATTCAAAATGTTACTTAAGTAAAAGTACAAAAGTTTTAGCATCAAAATGTACTTAAAGCAACAAAAGTAAAAGTACTCATTATGCAGAATGGCCCATTTCAGAATAATCTGATATCTCGGCCTGATATCTCGGTCTGATTTCTCGGTCTGATATCTCGGCCTGATATCTCGGTCTGATATCTCGGTCTGATATCTCGGTCTGATATCTCGGCCTGATATCTCGGCCTGATATCTCGGTCTGATATCTCGGCCTGATATCTCGGTTTTAACCTGAACATCATGTCCGTCTTTGCAGAATTTCTCGCCTCTTCTCGGACGCCAAGAAGATCCTGCTGTACAGCCAGGATGACAAGAACCTGGAGGGGTTCAAAGAGCTGGCTCAGGCTCTGAAGGCTCTGCAGACCAACCACTCAGGTAGGACCAGACACACACGCACACACACACACACACACACACACACACACACACACACACACACACACACACACACACACACACACACACACACACACACACACCATTCACTGAAAAATCACTTCCATCTTAATTCACTCATCAGTTCCTCTGGATAAGAGTTAAAATGTAAAATTCGCCATATTTGAAGATCTCGTCACTAATCTTGTCTCTGGAGAAGTTGATTTGAATAGAAATCGAGCTATAATGCATTGACAGATTTTCCCCTTGTTTTGAGAAAAATATTTGTTTTTAAGACTAATTAATTTGTTAAGCTGGACATTTTCTGCAGTCTTAGTCTTTCTGTATAATTGAAAAAACAGATTGGAAGATTTTTTTCACTTGTTTTGAGAAAAAAGACATTTTCAAGATGATTTTTATGACTATTAAATGTGTTAAGCTGGACACTTTTGCAGTGTTAGTCAGTCTGTCTGTATAAGTTTATCATATCCTGTTGGCAGATTTTTTCACTTTTTTTGAGCTTGGACATTTTTAAAGACTATTTAAGCTTAAGTTGTGTGTTAAGTTGGATGTTTTCTCCCTCCTTGTTGGACTGTAAACTCTCCTCTACCTCTGTCCTTCGTCCTCGGTCAACTTTCCGGCTCATTGAGCAATCTGCCACATCCGAGCCCAAATCAAGAGCTTTCCCTCAAATTCCTCTCCTCGACATTAACTCGCTGTTTAGCTCGCTCTGGGGGGGGGGGGGGGGGGGGGGCTTTTCTCATGTTGACCTGCTCCGACATGCCCTCGCTCTCCTCCTCCTCCTCCTCCTCCTCCTCCTCCTCCTCCTCCTCTGGTAATGAAGGCGGATGGATGGATCTACCTGCCTGCCGCTTTGAAATCTCCCTCTCCTGTTCTCCCTCTAATTGCATTTCATTATCAAAACTCCCGGCACGGTCTTGTGCGTTGGGAGGAAGGTGGCGTGATGATGCGAGAGCGCCTCGCCTCGCCTCGCCTCACCTCACCTCGCCCCGTGGACGAGCCGCGGCACGTTATCTGGAGAACCGCTTTCTGACTTTCCCCCTGTCATTGTTTCATTTCTGGAGGTTTATTTCAGCGGGACACAGAAGGCCCCGCAGCGCTCAACAGGAGGTTCATTCATTTTGTTAACTGTTGATTTAGTTTAAACCACCCTAACCCTAACCCACTGACTGACTGACTGACTGACTGACTGATGTGCTTTAAAGCCTCGCTGCAGATTTAAGATTCAAAGGCAAATATTGTGTGGTGCAACTGGAAGAAACACAGAGTCCCCGTGCAAAAAACAGTTTTCTATTGTTTATTTTTGGTGAGTCGGCTAGTATGGACAATCTTCAGTAACACTTGTAGTACATAGAACAACTTTATGACCCTGATGAACGCCACAAGCCGAAACAGGTTGGTCTAACAATAAAGTTGTTCTATATACTACAAGTGTTGCTGGAGTTTTGACCTTTTTAGACCCTTTTCCCTTCTCCATGCACCTTGGAAGTAGGTGAAGTTGTGCCAGAAACCCCTACTCTGCTTCTAATATGGACAATCTTGAAATACACAAAGATAGCCTGCACTCAGATTCTTCTTATTTTATTTTTCTTTCTTTCTTTCTTTCTTTCTTTCTTTCTTTCTCGCAATTGGAAGGAAATATGTTGTATTGCAAGTTGAAATAATTGCATTTAGGAATTCCCTTTAGGCTAGGTTTTTTTTCTTTTTTTCAGCCTATATCATTATGTGAATATAAGACTGTTGAGGAAAAGCAGAGTTTATAGCTCTGGGAAAAAAAAAAAAAAAAAAAAAGTCAGGATTGAGCGGTTTGGTGAATTTTGGGGTGAAAGGTCGTCCAGACTGGTTCTCATCATTCTGGTGTTTTTTTCCCGGACTCACCTGGATGTTTTCTGGATGTTTATGGAGCGTTGGCTCGACTTGGCTTGAGCTTTAGATTTCATTGTCATGACTCATGGTTTTATTCGTCAGCCATGCGGAGGCACGCACGCTGACGCAACTCTGCCCTGCTATTGGCTGCTGAGGCCGTTCAATGAGACCTGTGAGTTCACAGTGCACTGAAGAAACGCCGGTGTAGCACTTTGACACACATACACACACACACACACACACACACACTGATAAAGTGACTCCTGATGATTCAGGCCTGATGGTATCAGTATCAGGACCTGCCACTCTGTCCTTGTGAGCAATTCAACTGAAATCTTTATTTTCCTGCAGGGGGATTTAGCTGCAGACAGAGTTTAAACTAAAACACTTTACAAACCAACAGATCATATACCATACAGAGGGATATTCAATAGGTGAATACTAGGGTTTTATCAATATGGCCAACTAAAGTCAATAGTGATATTTTGCATCAATATTCAATTTCTTGACTGAGAAATCCATATGCTGAAGACATAGATTTCAAATAGGCAATTCAAAAGTCAAATCTGGGGAAATCTGCAGTTTCAGAGAGATATCTTGATTGATTTATTTTACATGTTTCAAATTAAAAAATATGTAGCTTGACAAACTGACGAGAAAAGACATTTTGCCTGTTAGGCTTCTACCCGACGAAATCAGTTAATTAAGATATCTTCTTTGAGAGTGCAGCTTTCCCTTTTTTGATTCTTAATATTCAGTTTCTTTAAATTTGACTTTGACTAGTGTTCCTGAGAATTTCATGCATGGCAGGGTAGAAAAGCCTCAGTGTTTAGACTGTTATAGAACACTAAAAACTCAAAATGAACTAAATCTGACTCGACATGATGGACTTATCTGTCTCTTCTTCTGTGGTGTTCATACCAGTTCAGAACACATGAAGAAACAGCTGAATATGAGCCATCAGTCCAGACTTCATTTTGTTCTGCTGGGCTTTCCAAAGCATCCGTCTCCTTCTACCCATAATCCCTTGTGTTTTGGGGGTGGTATCTTGTAGTCGGTTGGATTAACGAACCGCACCGCAGTTTTCTCTCGGTGCCACCGGAGTTCAAAGGTCATTGTTTACTAAAAGAGGAAACATTTGACTGTTCGATTTTGATTGAACCGCTCCAAATACGCTCTAAAAGTGGATAAATGAGTCTCTGGTTCTTTAATTTTTGACTCTTCAGCAGGGCAGCAGTTCAACTTTTTACCTTTTATCCGCAGCTCAGAACAGAACGAGCTTTCAAAGGAACGAGTGAGGAAATCTGTGAAGTTTTTATCTCTTAAGTTTTACACGAGGTTATTAAAACTGTTAACGGGCAAAAACTTCCCTTCCCTTCCCTCTTTAAAGTCAGCGAGTCTCTTGTCCTCGTGGACGGAGCTGCCAGGTATTGTTCTGTCCCCACGCTGAGCGCCGTCCCGCTGGGTGTCACCGGGTTTGAGAACACAGCTTCGTCCCGCATGTCGCTCTGCAGCTGGACAAACTGTGCTTTCACATGCAGAGAGTGGACAGGACGTTTTTTTTTTGTTTTGTTTTTTTATCCAGAGTCACAGTTGATCTGGTCACCTTTCTCCCCCCGCCCCCCCCAGGAATTAATCTAAAGGTTTTAAAGACTCTTAAAGACTTTTTTTTTTTTTTTTACACTTTTTGCTGATATTGCTGGATTTAGTGTTCACCTATTCACCAATACAGGCCAAAAAAATGTTGATTTCTAGAAATTTTATATCAAAATGAACAGACCATCTCGGTAAACGCTTGAATATGCAATAACACTTTCAAGCATTTTATTCATTTTCAATCCTGAGGCTATTGGATAACTTTAGAAAGAGTTTGTTGTTTTGTTTAGGGCTTTCTCCATACTGAAAATACCCTTTTATACAGTAAAGTGTCACAGATTATTACTTTAAACTCTGATGGAGGCGTCTTTCAACTTTCAATGTTTTTTCATAATTTTGCGTAGAGATTAGCCTCCGATGATGCAAGATCCGTCCAGAAATCCTTTAGATTCGTATATAAATTCCTTTAGATCCTTTAGAAGTACAGACCAGAGCGTGAACTCGATCTTAGATATTTCATGTTTTAGCCTCCTAAACTTCCCCCGGTCGCCGCTCCTGCCTCGGGGACGACAGACTCGGGTGTCTGGCCAAAGGTCAAAGGTCAAGGTCACTGTGACCTCACAAAAGACGTTTTTTGGCCATAACTCAATAATTCATACGCTAATTATGACAAAATTTCAGACAAATGTCTAATAGGATAAAATGATGAAGTGATGACATTTTATATCCAAAAGTTCAAAGGTCAACTTCACTGTGACATCATAATGTTTTGCTTACCGCTGTAGCTGAGAAAACGACTTACTTTTGCAGACACCAAAATCCTTTAAGTTGACCTAATAATCACATTAATTATATATGTTTAATAAATAAAGACTGTCCTTGCAATGAGAAAACAAAGTTTACTGGCGGAGGCATAAAACCAGAAGGTGGTTATTTCTAGTTTCCACGTGACTCAGCAGCCGACGAGCCGTTGATTGAAAGTGACCCGCTCCTCTGTAGGGGCTCGCTGGGGGGAAACTGTACCTCATTTCTCCGATCATATCTGCAGACTTCTCGGGTTTAGCTCTATGCGGAGGCGTCCCCGTGCTGCGGCGGCGGCGGGGAGGCGGGGCGGGGGAGGGGGGGGGGGGGGGGGGGGCTTGACTGTACGTACATCAGAGGGGGAACAATGCCTCTACTGACCTGTCGCTAATGCCGAGACACGCTGGGGGTCGGCGGGCAAAGCTGGTCGCTAATTTGCCTCAATCTCCCCGGAGCCATTTGATGCCTGTAGATTGCAGACGTCCAGAAGAACCTACTTGAACCCTCCGCCCCCCTCCTCCTCCTCCTCCTCCTCCTCCTCCTCCTCCTCCTCTTCCCCTTCTCACTTCATCTTTGCTTCAAAAGACTGCTCACCCAGAGAGGGGAAGGGGGCTTAATGTTTCAGGAATCTTCCACCTCCTGGTTTTTTTTGTCCCTCCAAAGCCCCCCCCTCCTCCCCCCTTCCTTTTTGTCTCTTTGAAAAGCCTCTGAGGAGAAAGGAGCCATTAGCAGACTCAGTTTGTGGTTCTTCACTGTGAAGATTTTAACAGGTTGACACCTAGGGAGAAAGGTGTCAAACGTTCTCGCTTTCTGTTCCCTCGCTCTTTGACTACCGCTCATCTTTTAAAGCTGACCTGTGAGGAGGTGACCGGCCTCAGATGTTGCTGGGAAATGTTTTCAGATCAGACTCAGCCTTCTTGGCCAAGTAAGGTTTAGATCAGACAGATGTGGCGTCCATGTTTAGGCTTCTCATGCTTGCTCTCAAATCTATTTTAGATATCCTTCATAGTTTTAGTCTAGATTTAGTCGACGACAACTCAAAACGTTTTAGTCGAAGAAAAGTCATTACATTTAAGTCAACTTTTAGTCAATACTTTTAGTCAAAATGTTTTCTCTCTTTAAACTAATTCAATTAGGCTAATACAGGTATCGGAAATTGGAATCAAGGTGACAGGTTGTATCAAGTGTTGAAATTCGTAAAGCAACATTTCACTCTCTTAACACTTTTACTTGTGTAATATCCGGATTCCTTACCTTAGTTATGCATACTTCTGTTGAAGAAAGAAGTATATAAGTTCTGTATCATCGCTAACTTCCAATTTTGTTGATTTTCATGTTTTAACTGCAGTTGAAGGATTATTACACGCTCCTCTATGAGTTGAGACTACAACTCTACAACTCTTTGGTTTATGAGACCTTTAAAAACCACTTAGATAAACTCATAAACACAAACCTGGTCTTAGTTCCTGAAAGGTTTGGAGATGCAAGGTTTTCACCCGACAACAGCGATGTGAAAAAGTATAAGTAGTATATGCAAAAAAAGAACTTTAGGAAATAGATGTCTTTCTGTACAATGTGGACACGGTCTCTGTTGGAGCCTGATTGCACTGATAGGAAGCGATGGAAGTCAGTAATAGAAGAATAACTAACTGCAAATATCTACAGATCTAGAGAATATCACACTTGGTTTTTAGTGTTCTGAATACTGCAAGGAATTAAAGAAAAAGAGTTGAAATGGTTTTAACAGAGTATGTATAAGTATAGAACTATACAGCCAGAACAGATTTGAGTATATAAGAATTACTTTTTGTTGACTTTTTAAATGATTTCAGCCTGTGAAATAAATCCCAGTTGATGAAGATGCTAAAAATGGGAGCGCTGGTCCAGGATCAGCGGTCAGGTCAGGTTGACATCTGAACATCTGAACTTTACCCAGACTTCAGAGGAAAACTCTCTCTCTCTCTCTCTCTCTCTCTCTCTCTCTCTCTCTCTCTGCCTGTCTCTCTCTCTCTGTCTCTCTCTCTCTGTCTCTCTCTCTCTGTCTCTCTCTCTCTGAACATCGCCTCTGGACTTTTTCCTGACGTAAAAAGTCTGGCCCAGATTTCACTCCTCAGATCTCACACTCTTAGCTGAATATCCTGTTCCTGCTCTCCTTGTGCTTGCGAAGCAGCTCGTAAAATGTGAAAAAAAAAAACCCCAGGGGTCAGTGACCACGACGTGCAAAATATGGACCGTTTGAAAGTTTTCCTCGCAGGCTTCGGTCTCTGTTTGTAGAGGAAGATCTGACCTACTTCAAGTTTCTGTGTTGAGAAGATATCTGGGACATCGGTCCTGTCACTCAACTAGTCTCCTGTATAAACACTGCTGACAGAAGTAGTGTGTTTTTCACGAGAGCTACTTTATCTGTTTAGGTGTGTTTGGGAATCAGCTGATGTAGTTTGGTTTGTTTTAAGGGGTTTTCTGTCATATTTCAGTCATTTCTCCAGGTCACTATCTCAGTTTTCTGGATTTTCCAGACTGTACAGATCTTCCGAGTATTTGTAGTATTTCCTTAATAATACTCCAGAAAGCTGTGAGGTGATGATATGTGATGGGAGGATGTCTGCATACAGAGTTAAGCTCTATTATCTCTAGGATTAGTTTAGCCGGGGGGGGGGGGTAAATAATTATTACAGGAGCAGGTCTGTAATTTTAGCCCCGTTCCGAATCTGCCTTGTCTGTCATTTTTTACGTCCTGCTTGTTTCACCTCCTGTAAAAATAACCTCAGGTGATTTGACTTCCCTGAAATAGTTGGCGAATATTGTGTCATTTCCTTCGGGGGGAAAAGACTCTCCGGACTTCTCAACTCTGGTCCAGCTGTGACTTCTTCTTCTGTGTTGTTTTTGTTCGTTTTTGCACGTCAGTTGCAGAAGTTACGTAGGATGCATGATGTAAAATTTTTTGGTGTGATGACAAGGTGTAAATGGAGAAGACATTCCCATCGCTGTCATTTTGGAGACCGATTACAGAAGTCTCTTATCCATTAAACGGGGCCTGTGTTGACGATTACTTTACGCACATTGTCCTGAAAACTAATCCTGATAATAATTGTTTATTGTTTATTGCTTATTGATAAGGATTCCCATTAGCTGTACACAAAGGTGTCAGCTGTTCTTCCTGGAGTCTAAACTAAAACACAATATCCATCCAAAACATAAGTGCAAAGTTTAAAACAAGGATGCAATAAAATCAAAAATTAGGAGCACTTTGACATGGGCTGCAGCATGAAAGACAAGTAGGGATATTAATCAGATGAATCACATTTGTAGAGCTGCAACAATTAATCGATTTATCGATTAGTTGTCAACTATTAACTTAATTGCCAACTATTTTGATAATCGATTAATCGGTTTGAGTAATTTTTTAAGAAAAATAAGTCAAAATTCTCTGATTCCAGCTTCTTAAATGTGAATATTTTCTGGTTTCTTTCCTCCTCTATGACAGTAAACTGAATATCTTTGGGTTGTGGACAAAACAAGACATTTGAGGACGTCATCTTGGGCTTTGGGAAACAGTGATTGACATTTTTCACCATTTTCTCACATTTTATAGACCAAACAACTAATCAATTAATCAAGAAAATAATCAACAGATTAATCGACAATGAAAATAATCGTTAGTTGCAGCCCTACACATTTGTACAGTAAACAGTGATTCTTACATATCAAAAAGTGTGAGTGAATAATAATAATAGTAATAATAATAATAATAATAATAGGGCTTTACACTATACAGTAATTAAAACAAGATATGCTTGTGTAGGGTTTGGGTGTGTGTGAAGGTATTTGCTCTTTGGTTTGGAGTTGCTGCTTAATGCAAATTTTCAGAAGAACGCATTAAAACCGACTCCAACATGTTGCGGCCCGAGCTGTGACCTTTGCAGCAGAACACCAACCTGCGTGATGAACAACAGTATCTGAATCGCTGCGTTCCCCCGAGCCTTCTGCAGAGCCGCATGTTAAAACACGCATCTGAAAACAAGAAGTACAAAAGAAAGGGAGAGAGAGAGAGGGAGAGAGAGAGAGAGAGAGAGGGGGGCGAGCCTATGGCCAAATAATCCCTAAACAAGTGTTCTGCACATTTTCCTGGTGCCCCACCTCAGTGGAAACTTTGCTCTGCTGAACAAGTGAGCACATGCACTTCTGTACACAAGTGAGACACAACACTGTTTAGTTTGAATGGGGCAGGAAAGCCAATACAGGCATTAGAGGGGGAGGTGGAATGCCGGTGGAAAGCGTCGGCGTTGGGTTTCTGTGTCCCGGGCCGGCCTGTAATCTCCCCTGCGAAGGTGAGAAGCGGCTTTTAAAAAAAAGTCTCTCTCTGCGTTCTCTCCCACAGGCTTCAAGTTAAAGGACTTCCTCCGCGACAATGAGACGCTGTCCGCCTTCCTCCTGCAGAACGCCTCCTTCCCCGAGCTCGCCGTGCGGCACATCGTGGAGGCCGACGTCAACCTGGAGAGGGTAAGAGGAGCCTCGGTCCCAACACGCTCCTGCTCACATTTTACATTTTTTTACATGGAATCCAAACGTGAGAATGAGCTTCCGTTTCCGAGAAATGTGGGTGTCAAAGCGGGGTCTGGGGACCGCCGAGGGGGGGGGTCCTTGAAGGAGTCCCAGGGGGTCCACAGCAAAACGAGGAATTCATTTCACTATAATTTCATTCACTGGAAATTATCCCAATTAGAGAATGGAAAAGAATGATTTTTTTCTCATCATAGGTTTCACTC
Organism: Centroberyx affinis; assembly: GCF_046629955.1. NCBI lineage: Eukaryota > Metazoa > Chordata > Actinopteri > Beryciformes > Berycidae > Centroberyx > Centroberyx affinis. Next base: position 22,709 of record NW_027279654.1, read on the forward strand.
TCACCACTATTATCTCCCTATATACAGTGTAGACCAGTGGTTCTCAACGTGGGGGTCCGGGGACCACCAGAGAGAGTCCTTGAGAGGGTTCCAGGGGGTCCCCCAGCAAATTGATGAATTGTTAAACTTCAGCACTTCATTTACAAGAATTTAACACAATTAGAGAATGTAGAAGAATGATTGTATTGATCATAGTTTCTCTGTTATCTCTCTACCTACAATACAGATACACACAAGTCAGTATTCTCAGATTTGGGTCCAAGAGACACAATCTCATCAGATGGTGGTCTGTGGCCCTAATCCGGACTAAATTAAGGGTCCTTGATATGAAAAAGGTTGAGAATCACTGGTGTAGACAGTTCTACAATTCAAACTAAATACTAAATCAATAACTAATATCCTCCCGTATGGGTTGAGAGACATTTTCGTTTCCCATAGGCTCGATTTCGTAACTTCCTCCATGTTGACACTTCTGTCCCGCTGTGCTGGAGATCTGTGGTGTCAAGGACAGTTACAGTTGGCCGCACTTCAATTACAGCCCTACACATCTTACAGTGAGGTCAATGGAGATATGTATGCAATTCAGGTCAAGCGCATTGCCAGCAGTTTTCACCTTGGAGATAAAGGTGTGAATGCAGTGCTGCAGTCACATGGCTGCTGATCCATGTGCCAAGCTGCTCTCTCTCTCTCTCTCTCTCTCTCTCTATCTCTCTCTCTCTCTCTCTCCAGCTCTTTACTTCCTCTTTCCAAACCCAAATCTTTTCTCCGCTGCTTACCTGCACTCTTTTCTTCTCCTGAATTATCTTCAGTTTCGTGAAGATGGAAGGAGGTTCTGTTTTCACTCCTGTCTGTGTGTCTTGTCTGTCAGCAAGATATCTCAAAAAGTTACAAACAGACTTGTCTGAAATCTGGTGGACAGATAGCACTTGGTATAAGGCAGTGGTTCTCAATGTGGGGTCCGGGGACCACCAGGGGTCCTTGAGGGGGTCCCCAGCAAATCGATGAATTGTTAGATTTCACCATTATTTTATTTACAAGAAGTTAACACAATTAGAGAATGTAGAAGAATGACTATCTCTCTACCTACAATACAGACAGTCATGGAATTCTGGACAAAACAAAAAAAATATTCTCAGATTTGGGTCCGAGAGACAAAATCTCATCAAATGGGGGTCCGTGGCCCTGAAGTGGACTAAACTAGGGGTCCTTGATGTGAAAAAGGTTGAGCACCACTGGTATAAGGATCAGTTGAATAGATTTTGATGATGATCCGGATCTGGGATTTTACTATTATCTTTTTATAGCTATAACTATTACACTGTGTTCTAGAGCTGATGGGAAAGTCCGATATCCGATAAGTCGGCTGCTGAAAAACATCGCAGTCACGTGATATTTTGTCAGAAAATCAAACCTGGAAAACAAACGATAAACAAACACAAACCGGTATGGAGGCTGCAGCTGTGTACGTTGGAGAATTGTTCAGCGTTGGTGGAATCTGGCGCTCTACTGAGAGACTTCTAGTCGAATGCTAAATTCTGATTGGCCAATGAACGCATTCTGAATTCTGATATTTCTGAATAGCAAACCGCTGTTTCACATCGACTCATATCACACTGCAGTCAAGAAGTCTGGTCCATTTTGTGGATTTCTGTCATTTTTATTTATTTAGTTATTTATTTGTTGATTAGAAATAACTTTATGCTAAAAAGACATCACCTTAGTTGCTGCAGACAGTCCTGCTGGAATGACTAATTACAACATTTTAAATGAATCATATTTTGCGTGAAATGAGTAATGTCTTTGGTAAGTAGTGATGTAATAAGTGTGATAATGTAATGGGAGCCTCTGCTTCACGTCAGGGTTTTGATTCATTATTTTGCGATAATGAACTGTACATTTTGTCAATCATCTTAACCTTCATCCTAACCCTCCTTTCCCATCACCCTCTCCATCTCTCTACTCTCTCGTCTTCCCTCCTCTGCACCAGGTTCTTCTGAAAGGTTTCGGCGTTCACCTGAGGAACCTGTGTCCCAGGAAGGAGGGCGACCGCAGTCTGCAGGACTTTGTGAACATCTCGGACGCTCAGGTGTCCCTCCTGGCCCAGGGGATCGTGTGCCAGGCTCCGGCTCCGTGGCTCGACCGGGCCGAGAGACACTTCCTCAGCAACCTGGACTTCCTCAAACCCATCCGGGTAAAAACCTTAGATCCACTCACAAGATTTACTTTATATCAGTGGTTTTCCCTGCAGGCCTCAGGCTGTATGGACGTGTTGACTAGCTTCAGGGATGCAGTGGTAAATACAAAGGAGGGTGAACTCTGACCTGCAGTTGGTGATAATCACGAGGCAAACAACCTGCAGCATAAGCAAAATCAATTATACTCTCTGAAAAACATTACTTTGTCCCTTTTTGCTCCTTAAAAGACCATATCCTAATATATATACAGTATATATGAAATGTATTTATTTACTAGGATAAGCCCCTTGAGAGGTTCATCATCCAAAAAATAAACATAAGAGAAGCATAGACAATAAATACAAAGAGGTGGAAAAAAAAGAACAGAAAGACAACATCAAACAAAGTCAAAACAACATTGAACAAGTACAGAACAATGGTATAAATAAAAAGTTATAAAAAACATTAAAAGCATGAGCGAGTCATTTTCAGATGCGAAAATAAAGCCTGAAAGAGGTAACAGATTGTAAATGTTAAGGTAAGTTATTCCAATTAGAAGAAAATATAGCCTAATACAGTATATTATAATAATAATATAGCCCGATGAAAATATATCTTAAATGAAAATAAAGCCTACATCAGTTTGATACTATTAAATACTTTGAATTGTGCTAATGAGGATTACACAAATAAATAGGTGGCTAGTTTAGGGTTCTTAAGCTAATTTATAAGTTCAGTCTGTTTTACAATAGCAAATCCCCCCCCCCCCCCCCCCCCCCCCACACACACACACACACACACACACACACACACACACATCCCAACACTACTGCTTCCATAAAAGTCGTGAAAAACAAGTCAGAAAAACAGAGACACCATTTGGCCTAAAAGATTTTTTTTATCAACCCATTGGTTTGTTTTCCTCCTAAATAAGAAGGGGGGCGGTGTTTATGGAGATGGGGCTGTTGCTGGGCAGACATGGCCCGATGGTGTGTGTGTGTGTGTGTGTGTGTGTGTGTGTGTGTTGGGGTTAGTGTGTATTGGGATGTGTGTGACGCTCATGCCCGGCCCCCCTCAGTGAGCTGATAAGGGGGAGGAGGAGGGTTTCCTATCACAGCTGAGGCCAAAAATACAATCCCACCAAGACGCTCTGCCTCGTTATTTATCTCCTCCGAAGACGAACGCCAGGTGACTTCAATCATTTACATACACCGACTGTGCCAGTGGACACAAACAAAGCAGAGGGAGGGAGGGAGGGAGGAGGGAAGGGCTTAGGTAGGGTTAGGTAGCGTAGGCGGTGGCATGCCCCTGCAAGTCCTGGATCAGCCCACGCTCTCCTTTTCTTAGCTTTCGTAGCCCGGAGACACGTTGGAAAGCGTCAGGGCTTCCAGTCGGGGAGCCTCGGTCTTTTGTCTTCACGGTCGGACAGAAATACGGTCCTGCTGTCGGCCAGAGAAAACCCCCGTGACTCATCAGCCTCCGGGGCGTTTAACTAAAAGCAGAGGGGGTAGAAGTACACAAATTCCCTACTCAAGTAAAAGTGCAAATACTCATTTAATAATATAGTCTGGTAGAAGTTGAAGTACCGTTTCAAATCCTTTACTCAAGTCAAAGAATAAAAGTACGTGGACTTAAATTTACTTCAAGTATAAAAGTAAAAGTCGTTCTCTAAAAAAGTAATTTCTAATGTTCTAAACTGGTTTCTGTTGAGCGTTCCTCTGAATCCCAGATGAGAAAGAGTCTGCAGCTCAGATCAGGAACCTGAACCCTAGCAGCTGAATTCACGAACGTTAACTCTCTCTCTCTTGTTGCTTATCTCTTCTTCATGTTGCTTCTCTCTCTCTCTCCCTTTCCCTAATATTTGGTGTCACTTTGCTGAACAAGCAGCCAATCACATCTGGCTCTTGATCAGCTGCTTCCGGGATGGAAGCCGTCTGATGCTGAAAATATATATATATTTTTTTAAATCAGTTGATGATTTCCAGAGAGTAACAAGTCTGTTTTGAAAATGTAGTGAGTAGAAAGTACAGATTTTTCTTTTGAAATGTAGTGAGTAAAAGTGAAAAGTCTTCAGTGAAAGAAAAACTTGAGTAAAGTACAGATACTTGAAAATCTTACTTAAGTACAGTAATGAAGTATTTTTACTTTGTTACATCCCACCTCTGACTAAAAGTTTCCATAGTCATGGGTGTGTTGAGTGAGTTTCACGGCCCAAAGCTTTTCTGTTTCTTGTATGAAAAATGAATGAATTATCTTCCCCGTCCCTTACTTTCATTCACATTTCGAAGCCGACCTCACAGGAGAACAGATAAAATAAATGAGTAAATAAATCAATCAATAAATAAATCATATGACTAAGATTTACCAGCTGTTTTTTCTCCTCTCTTCTGCTCACCTGCACACTTTTGTCATCCCTCCATCATGTTACCATCCAAGATTTACCAACCAATGTTAAATAAATGAATAAATGTAAACATAATATTGAAAAATACATACATATTACACATAAACATATTGAATTTAGCATAAATAGGAAGGAGAAGAGAGGAAAAATGATGATAAAACAAAGACATTAGTACTGATCATATATAAACAAAATACCCTTTGGCCCTTGAAACATTTTAAAACCTAAAGGTATGATTTCAAAAATGCATTAATGAGAAAATCAGCATGGTTTTCTTCCTTTCAGAAACATGTTGCATGGTTTTCTTCTTTTGTTTCCACTCTTTGAAAACACTCGGCCTGGCCTCCTTCCCTGCAGAGCGTTTCATTCATTAAAAGATACGCTGCTAATTGAGTTCATTTTGCATAACGTTTATGGCTTTATTGCAATGCGGCAAGGTTGCTGGAGCAGTTGGGATGATTATTATTTATTACCCATATAAAATACAGATGGTATCAGTGTGTCGGTCAAATATGACCCAGCTCAGGACACACTGTTCCTCTCGGCTCCCAGAGGTTTGTGCAGAAGGAGGCCAGGGGGCTTTCTGTGGTTTCCTCCAGTCATCTGAAAATGGAAATAACCTCTCCTCTTCCTGTTTTTAGTGATTACTGAAAAACAAGACATCAGACTCACCGATCCTCAGGCCTTAAAATATATAAACATAATATATAGGTCACACCAGAGGAGAGTTTGCATTGAAATTAAGTTCTGAGAAAGCTAAAGTCCAAATATTCTCCTTGACTTCCTTGCATTGTTTAGTCAGTCTCCATCTTTGTTTGCTGTGGTGTTTCTGCACTGCACTTCCCAGAAATCACCTGTCAATCAAACAGTGTGGGCGGGGCTTGGATTATTACAGATTAAAGTCATTCTTAAAAGTCAATCAAAAATGGGAATCAGAAAAAAGAAATCTGATGGTGTTATTGGTCTTTGATGTTTGCCTTCTGGTGTGACATGAAGTAACCACTAAAAATGCAGTTTTTTGGGGCTTTAATATAAAAATATGAGAAAATATTTTTTGTGATTAATTGTTTGTAAGTTAAGATATGGAGAATTAGGTGAAAGCGTCATTTTTCATTTCATTGTGACTTTAAGTGAATGTTGAAGGTGTGAATTGAAGGTGTAACCTGAACCGTCGTGTGTGTGTGTGTGTGTGTGTGTGTGTGTGTGTGTGTGTGTGTGTGTGTGTGTGTGTGTGTGTGTGTGTGTGTGTGTTGCAGAAGGACGTGCGGGCCGACCCCGAAGCCGTCAGACAGGTGGCGAAGGCGACCGACAACCTGCTGGACAGCCTGGGCCTGCTGGCGGTCGAGGTACGAACATCCAATCACAACACACCGCCGTGATGTCACTGACTCTGTTCACATCTATCACCGATCCACAGGATGTGATGTCACTGTGCCTTGTGCTGTTTAGAGACCTATGAGGGCGGGAAGTAACACAAATAATAAATTAAACACTGAATCGATGAAGTCGTGGGCGGGACGAGACAATTTGATTGACGCATGGTGGAACCGCTATCGATGATGAAAGCAGCATCAAATTAAACATAAAAAAAAAGTTTAAAAAATCAATGCAATCATTTAAATTGGTAGTTTTTTAACACTTCAACACTTAATTTAATTGCATTTTATTTGATGTAACATTTCATTTTAGTCATTTTATTTGATGCAACATTTAATTTGATAGCGTTTTATTCAATCCAGCATTTAATTTGATAGCTATTTAAACGATTCAGTGTTTTAATTTCATTCCCCTCGTAGAAACCTGGCTGTGATGTCAGGAGAAAGTTTGGGTTGTTGTGACTTGTTTTCTGCTCCTGTCTCCGCTCTGGTCGGGCGAAGACTCGGCCAACGTCTAAAAATACTTTTCCCCAAAGTCTCTTCCACTGGGACTCTGTTGTTGTTTCTTCCACACATGTCAGGGTCTTTTACACTCCGGAGCTGTCATTCACCGTCACTATTGAATTTTACACATTGTGTTCCTTCCCTCATCGCTGTGAGTTTCACTGAAGGGAGACGCGAACAATAAGCCGCTGGTATTTCCTGGTATTATGCACGTTTCTCCTTTGATGTCCCGCCGCGTCTCTCGAGCGGAGCGTCGCAGCGTTCGAATGGGAAACAAAACGCCTCGGAGTTAAAGTCCCTTTGGAGGAATACAGCATGAAGTCCGGCCAGATTTATTTATAAAGTGCTTTTAACAAAATAGGGTTTTCACACAAAGTGATGTAGAGCAACAAAGGACAAAAACACAGATAAAAACAAGGGAGCACAAACATATTTTGTGTGTGTGTGTGTGTGTGTGTGTGTGTGTGTGTGTGTGTGTGTGTGTGTGTGTGTGTGTAAAGCATTAAAACAGCAGTTGGCATTTTTGTTGAAGTCATTAGCCAGCTGCAACTGACTTTTTTCACTCTCTAGCCGTATTCCCCATACCAAACCCTCGACCAATTTTTGCTTTTTTTCTAGAGGATTCCTGGTGTTTTGGTCAGAGTGTGTCTATCAGAGGCTGACAGATAAATATCTTGTAGGGAAAAGATTTGTCCAAAGTTAAGTCAGGCAAAAATCACATAAAAACGAGGCTGTTCCACTGTATGGAAGGTCAAGTTAAAGAGATTTCTTGGGTACGGATGTCAGTTGGAAACAAACCGGCCGACACTGATGAGATGAGACTCACACAGCTGCATCCGAGACCAGAAAAACTCATAAAAAAGAACGCTAACATCAAGAATCATATACTAATTTAATGGTAATTTGTACTCAGTGTGGTAAAAAATAATATTTGCAGAAAGAGCGAACACGTTTCGATCTGCCATGATCTCCCATCGATGTCGGACTGCTGAACTTGACAGGGAAATTCAAAAAGTGTCGTTCCAAAATGCTATATGTACAGTTTTAGGAAAATTATTGCCTGAAATTCATGCCTCAGTATTTAAAAACACAGGTGGACCAATCCTCAAAACATTATTACTTTTTAACAAAAGTCTTAAGATAAGTTTATAACCTGAATGACATTCCATACTGACTTTTACTGTCATTTAAACTATAATTTTGTCAGTAGGTGCCAGTATTTCATTTTCGAATTAAACTGTTTTGTTTTTTTTCCAGTTTCTTTTTTAGTCATTTTTTCAAAATCATCCCACAGTGAACAGGAAGGCAGGCTGGTGAATTTTGTGGTTTACCAGCCGCTGGTGACAAAAGTTAGTTTCTCTCTCCTGATACACGAGCTCAACATTTCCATTTCTATTATCTGTATTTGACTCTCACTGTTAAATTTAAGGTGTGGTTTGCTCTCTCAGCTGATAGACCCAGGTCCCTACTTTCACTGGCAGAAGCTGTATAGGTGCCTGTGTGTTTTGTTGGAAGTGGAGGCAGTGTGTCCTCCTGCAGCAAAGGAGAAGGAAGGCCACTAGGTTTACTTGGCAGGATCTCTATAGCTATCCAGTGTCTTTGTATCCAGATTAAAAGCCTTGTTTTCCTCTGGAGGAGACAGATGACTGCGCACAGCTGAACAAAGAGAAGAGGTTTTCTAAACAAGCTAGCGGGGCTCTCTGCTCTCCGACCGATTTGCTCCAGGAGGCGAACGCTGAGGCCTAAAGACAACAAACAGAAAGCTTTCAGCCCGTCTGACAGACGGAGCGCCGCGGGGAGACGATGGAGAGCTGCGGTCGCTCCGCTGGTGACGAGCAGAGCAGGAACGCAGGAACAGAGCGCTCATGTGACCCGACGCCCCCTCTGGCGGCCATATTGGAGGTCCTCAGCTCTGTGAACAGCTGACTGTCACTGATCCATCTGATTGATTTAGTGTTTAGATAATATCAGCTTGTTAGCTAGCTAACCATAGTATCTAGTCAGCTAGATACGTGTTGTAATCACATCTGATTAGCACACTAGCTAACGTATCTAGTAGCAGCTAGCGTTAGCATGTTCACATTAACATCAGTGTGTTTGCTGGCTAGTTAGCTAGCTAACAGTTTGTTCAGGTTAACTGAGCTGACTCTTCTCAAGCTCCAACTCTTCATGTTTTGGAGTAGAGACTAGGGCTAAAGACAAGACAGTTTACTGTGTCACAGTAACCTACATTTGGAAACAAATCCACCTTATCACACTATTCACTTTTACTGAGAACGTTACTGAATGGATCTACAGCCACACCACAACAAGCTGACTCAGCTGCTCTCTGCTGACAGCTGCTTTTAGACTTTAGGACAGATAGGAAAGATGAGGCTTAACGGTGGTTTTCAGTGTAGACTATTTCTGGTTTGGTCATCTTATTCTCTGGTGGTTTTTCACACCAAACAGTTCTCAGCCCAGTGGTTTGTGACTGAGGTCTCTGCACTGATGCCCTGGTTCAGGTGCATGATGGGTTTTTGTCTGGTTCAGGTGCATGATGGGATTTTGTCTGAAGCCTGTGTGGTTCCCAGCCTGGAGCAGGACCGGATCACTGCAGTGTTGAATGGCTCTTTGTTCAGTGTGCTGAGGTTCAGGCCCGAACACACGGGTGTTGTACCTGCCTCATCCTGACAGTGTGGCTTCACACACACACACACACACACACACACACACACACACACACACACACACACACACACACACACACACACACACACACACACTGGTAGTTATTTACTGTGATTCTGTATAGCTGCTGGACTCTGTTCTGACAGTTTGACAGCAGTTTATGTGATTGGATCAGTTCTGTTGATTCAGTAAATAAATAAAGATAAAGGAAACTTCACCTTTGGGATCATTAAATAATAAATATTTCTGTTAGTACTACTACTACTACTACTACTACTACTAGTGCTACTATTACTACTGTTGCTATTAGTCATTTACATGACCCATCCCTCATGGAATTATTCAGACACATTAACTAACAACAAATCAAACATTCCGGCATGTTAACCCACCATCATCTAACAGCACAATACATAGATATCGTCCAAACATAAATATAAACAGAAACAAAAACATAAACATAAGCCAAACATAAACATAAACCTCCCACAAATAACACTCCAGGAGATATCCCACAATGGAAAAGCAGCAAATATACAAACATACAAACTCAGCCTCCTAAGCACAAGACACAAAACACAAATCCTAACAGGACAAAATCTGCATCTGCATCCATTAGTGCCAAACACTGTATATTTGATCCAGTTCATAAACCAATAGTTTGTAATCCATATAGAATAGAGTATGAGGAATTTATCTATCATATCTTACTGCATATGTTATGCTACTACTATTACTATTACTATTACTATTACTATTACTATTACTATTAATATTACTATTACTACCGCTACTACTACCATTACTACTACCACTGTTACTACTACTACTACTTCAACTACTATCCTTTTATTGCTACGACTGTTTCTGCTCTTGCCACTACTATTACTGCCACTAATGACACTACTGCTGAAGCTCAGAGCATGAACCTGTGTGTATGAAAGAAGTTAGCCTTTATCAAACTGTGCCACTGATGCGTTTCACTGCTATTCTCTATTTGAAGCTTTGGCTGAGTAGACTGAAAACTGATTAATAATTATCAGTGTGTTTTGGAGAGAGTGTGCAGCAGCCTTACTCAGCACAGCTGTAACCTGCTTGGCTCAAACCCGACCTTTGCCCTTTGCCCTTTGCCCTCTGTGACGTACACACATCCATCTTTCTTTGTGTCTCTGCTGGCCAGGCATTTCCAGCACTGTGAAAGCTGCATTTTTTGGGAAGGAAAAATGATAATGATCATTCGCAAAAGTTCAGAACTGTTGTCAGATTTCACCGCAAATCCAGAATATAACTTTTTGTCGCAAGGTGAACCAAAAGAAAGCCAAAAATATGCTTCTTTGTCTTGTTAATATGGTAGGATCCACTTTTACAATGTTTAATTTAAAGTGGTAATCCTTTTTGTTTTTTATTAAGTCTCCATCTTTGTTGTTAAGCGCTCATTGCTCACTTCCCACAGATCAACTGTCAATCAAACAGTGTGGGCGGATTTTCTGATGATTCTCCGTTCACCCATGGTGTCTATCTCTGCTCATGCTAACTAACTACCCAGTTCTTCTTCTTCTGTTGATTCCAAACAAAGAAATATAAACCTTTTGAGAATTTAGAATATCTTTATTGTCATTGTACAAGTACAACGAGATTAAGTTTGCGGCTTCCGTACTCGATCCAATAAAAGAACAATAAGTAGGTAAAAATAGAACAATAAATAAGAAAAAACATAAATAGCAATAAAGTAACGAACAGTATAAACAGTGTCCGGCAGTAGTAGTAAAGTAGTGAAGAAGTCAGACTGAAAGTTTCTCTCAGACAGACAGAATGTCCTAGTTTGTTTTTTTCCTCCGGAGGTTATCAGCTCACAACACACACTTGTCCCCTCCAGGCACTTTAACAAGGTGTGTGTGTGTGTGTGTGTGTGTGTGTGTGTGTGTGTGGGGCGGGGGGGGGGGGGGGGGCGTCTCCTGCCGAGTGGTTTTGACATGCCACCTCTGTCCCCCCCCCCCCCCCCACCACCCGTCCCCCTCACACACACACACACACACACACACACACACACACTCTTAAATGCGTGCAGGACAGGACTAAATTGAAAGCATGTGACTGCGGTGTTTTGTTGATATGAGTCAGGTCTGCCTGCAGGAACAGGAGGGGCGTGTGTGTGTGTGTGTGTGTGTGTGTGTGTGTGTGTGTGTGTGTGTGTGTAAGGGGGGGGGGGGGGGGGGGGGGGCAGCGGTGACTGGCATTTATTGAAACCACAGCGGGAGATACAGACTGGCAGCATGTGCCAGTGCATACCACCTTCCTCCTCCTCCTCTTCTTCCTCCTCATCTTTCTCCACCTCCTTCTTCCTCTTCCTCCTCCTCCTCTTCCTCCTTCTCTTCCTCCTCCTCTTCCTCCCCTGTAACTGAGCAGATTTTTTTCTATACTTGTACTTTTAGAGTATTTTCTGAAGATAATAATTTTACTTTTACTTACATATAGTTTGACTGAAGCATTACACTTCATTATAATATACATTTTAAATCACATCCACGTCAGAATACAATATTTCCATAAGCATCACATCAGAAACTTGTGGTGAACTTCCAGTCAGAGGGGAGAGCAGAGGAAGAATCTGGCTTTGCTTTGTTTATACGCTCTATTTCCAATTTCATCTGAAATGAAAAGAGTCTGGTTTGAGTTCTCGCCGCTCGTCGCGTGGGAAACTTCATGTGCAACAACAATCCAGCAGGAAGTCACACTGATACAGAAGGAAGAGATCCAAGAGAGACAGGCCACATCCACATTAATACGTTTTTCTTTCCATTCGTTTCCTTTCATTAACCATCCACACTACTCAGCTGCGTTTTCGGACCCCTAAAACGCCGCTGACCCCGTTTTAGTTCGAAAACTCCGGGATTGCGTTTTAATCCGGAACGGGCGAAAACGGAGACTTTTGAAAACGATGACGCAGACGCCCACGTTCGCTTCCTGATTGGGTCTTATCAGTCACGACGTGTCCTTCCCTGATTCGTCAAGCCCCTGTCACCTCACCCTTTCCTCCGTAGTATTTTTGTGCAACTAAGCAACCAACCACAGAGTAGACAATCTGCTTCCTGTTTACATTGGCACACGCATGCCCAGTGTACCTGAATGGTCATGTGATATGTGTTTACAGGCGTGTTAGTATGGATGGAGATTATTTCTGAAACGCTCCTGTGGACGGAGACCGTTTTCGTTTTAAAACAAAAACGTGTTAGTGTGGATGTGGCCACAGATCCAGGACTGATGGCGGTCTGAGGCTGCTGCACACTTCTTTAGTTTCTGCTCCTTTTCTGTCACTTTTACACCTCATGTAAATAACTGACAGTCATTTTCTGCATCACTTGGCCTGTTTTGGATTTCTTATTGGTTTGTTTTTGTCAGATTTTTGATCCCACACACCTGAGATAATCCTCTTAAATCACAGGACTTCTTGCTCTGATGATCATATTACCAGGCTGAAAACCTCGTATCTGTCAACTTTATAGGAACTAAAGGAAACCAGCCTTGTTTTTGATGAAAGTGATTCTTGATGAAAGTGCAGGTTAAGGCTTTCCAAAGCGTTTTTGAAAGGGTTTCAGAGAGTTTTCTCAACCCATAGAGGAGCCTGGAATCCTTCAGTTGAAATATTACGATGCTCCAAAACTCAGTAACATCTACTCTGAGCCCACTTTCCTTTTCCTCGAGTGGATTTCTACACCAGTACTTTTCCCCTTTTACTAAAGTCAAATTTCAGGGAAGTGACTGTCCCTCTTGAGTCGGATATTTTGGTTGTCTCTCCCCGGTCAGATCGACCTGGAGTAACCTCTCTCCCCTCCCTTCTTCCCCCTCTCCCCCCCCCCCGGCTCTCTGCTTTTCATCCCCTCCCTCCTCCTCTGCCGTTGTTTTGTCACGCTGCGGCGAGGAAACCTTTTGAAACGGAGGATAACAAACCATCTGCTGTACCTGAGGAGGCAGGAAAAGAGCCGGGGGGGGGGGGGGGGGGCTGAATGAATCCCAGAAACACTTTTCCCGACTTTTCCTCGATCGCACACATTAGCGGAAAGTTTTGTCTTAACAGTGAGAGGAAAGAGCTTCCCAGACTTCCCGTCAGGTTTTTGCTCTCTGCATGTATGGAAGTGTAGAAACTTCCATCAACATCTAAAAGTGACTTTGCAAGGCAGCAGAGTGGGAGGTGTGGGGAGATAATGGGCGCCGTAAAAACTCCAGACTAAGCAATAAAAAGGGAAGCCGCATGCATTTTTGTATCAGCGTGCCGCAATCCACTTCTTCTGTGGTGTTAACCCCTCCTCAGCTCTCTCTCTCTCTCTCTCTCTCTCAGCACTCTGACAGGGGCTTTTTGTGTTATTGACCCACTCTGGGTAATAGTTTTCTCCATGCCAGACTCAGCTTAAAGTTGGGCAAGTGTAAGGAAGTTGAAGTTAGTCATCTAGTTAACTGGGTCAAGTAAAAGAAAAGCGACATCTTATAGGATTAACTTTAAACTAAACTTGAAGGTTCATTCCAAAACACGACCTGATAAAACATGAAAATCATTCGTCAGTATTTAAAAAAACACACATTTTTCTGTCCTGAAACAAACACTATTTTTCACTGTTTTGTAAGCAAGTGTCGTAAGATGTGTCACAACTTCAACATGAACTGCTGATGTGCATCACTGTCATGTCAGCAGTTACTGTAAGTCACATAATGTCTCATTTTGAAATAACTTCATTTTGAGGTGAGACGTCTCTTAAAGCCCTGAGAGATTAGTCATTAGTTCCTCTCCATTCTGTATTTTTATTATATATCATCACTGTTCTTATTAGTTTTCTTCCAGGTTTTATCACTGCAAACAGACACTAAACAAACTAAATCATATTGTGTTACACGACACACACACAGGCAGAGGCATCGTGTATCCTCAAGGCCCGGGTCAGAAAGCATCAGCGCTTGTTTTAACCTGCTCAACGCGCCGGATGGGTGGAGTTTACACATGAAGTTTAGACAGACAGTCGGAGGAAAGGAGGTCAGACTGAGTTTAATCTGTGTCTTTGTGACGGACAGCTCACCTGACCCGGGCTGAGCCGGTGGCGGTGTCAGTAAGCTCCGCCCATCTGGTGCTCCCTGCAGGGGAAAACAAACGCTGAGTATTCATCTAAACAAAACCAGGTGTCGTCTTTGCTTTTGGGTTGTGTGAAGTGAAACAGAGTGACGCTCTGTTTCCCACCAGCTCTGTCTCTGCCTTAGCTCTTCATGTTGTGTGTTTGTTTTGTTTTGGTTCCTCTGGTTTGTTGCTTTCTTTTGTTTGTTTGTTTATAATCTACATGGGTTTTTATTATTTTCTCACCTGAACAAACTTTTTAATTTCTTTCTCCTCTGTGTGTTTTATCAGAACATTTTATCACTCTGGTTTCTCACTTCACTTCCATGTTTTGTCACTTAAATGGAACTAAACTAAACCAAACTAAACTAAACTAAACTAAACTAAACTAAACTAAACTAAACTAAACTAAACTAAACTAAACTAAACTAAACTAAAACTAGTTGTTTCCTGCTGGTCTGGCTGTTCTCCTGTGTTCCTTTACAGCTGACCACTGTGAAAATAAATGTGATTTAATTGTCTTTATTGATCTTTATTGTTTGTTTATTTAGAAGCTGCTTGAGTTTTTCACTGTTTTTTTCCACTTCACTTCTATATTTTATGTTTTAATAATCAACTAAACTCAACTTTCATTTGTTTTTGATTAATTAAGGTCATTATTATTATTATTACTAGTCATTCACTTGCACTTAACCAGGACTCTCCCAGTGTGACCGGCTGCTAACGCCCCGTCTCTCCCCTCCAGCTGGCCAGTATGAAGAGCTGGAGCGACCTGAGGAACGAGATCATCTTCCTGACGCAGAACGCCACCTCGTCGCCCAGCGCCATGTACCAGGCCGTGTCCCGCATCGTGTGCGGACACCCGGAGGGCGGCGGCCTGCAGATCAAATCCCTCAACTGGTACGAGGACAGCAACTACAAGGCTCTGTTCGGAAACCACAACAGCAGCGACGACGAGCCCGCCTCCATCTACGACAACTCCTCCAGTGAGTTTCAGGCCGAACTCGCCCAGCGATGGATGATATTTTGTTGTTTTTATTTAGGATCCCCGTTAGTTATTACCACAGTAGCAACTATTCTTCCTGGGGTCCACACAGAAGACAAGACAAGACATTCAAACATCACATAATGCACAATCCACAATATCAACAAAATAAAATAAAAATAAGAGAAAAAAATAGTTCTCTCACATTCATAATGTCACCTCAACAGTAAATGGTTAAAGCAAATAATAGAATAAGTAAACTAGGTATATATCAGTATATATATATAACTGCCCAATACTACTAGTGCACAGTGAAGCATTACCTAAGTTAGCACCACAAATATAATCAACCTTCACATACAATATGTAGTGTATATGTATTTATTTATTTATTTTCTATTTTCTATTTTCTATTTGTACTGATATTCATTATCATTTGTCCATTTTCATGCCAAAAAAAGTCCCAAGTATTCAGCCTTTCCCCTAGAGTTTTCTTCTCATCAGAGTGGAAAAGCCTCTGAAACATTTAGACTGTCATGGGACACTAAAACTCTCCACTGAATCCAGACTGATGAAATTCTTTTAGTGTCAGAAGCAGAGGAGTGACCAAGTCAAGTCCCAAGTCTAAATGTAGATTACCAAGTCAAGTCCAAGTCAAGTCCATGTCATTAATGTCAAGTCTCAAGTCTAAATGTAGAACAGCAAGTCAAGTCAGAACAAATCAAGAGTCCAGTATCAATTTAATATCTTAAAGAAAACTAAATATCTAGGACTTTTCAATGCAATATGGTTTTAATAGGATAAAAACTTGGTAAGAGCATCATGAGTTTGATTTCTATAATCAGTTTCAACTTCAATAAATTCAGTCATTCCATACAAATTCAGAAAACAGAATTTAAATTCAGTCGTCTGCTGGAACAAATCTCATCACTTTCAATCTAAGTCATTTACACAAACACAAGATCTCAAGTCAAGACTTTAGAAACCTTTTCAGGGCCCCCCACCCCCCCCACCCCAAAACCACAAACCAGAGAGAATGGCAGAATAAACAAACTCATTGTGTGTGTGTGTGTGTGTGTGTGTGTGTGTGTCTCTCAGCTCCGTACTGTAACAGCCTGATGAAGAACATGGACTTGAACCCGATGTCCAGGATGATCTGGCAGGCCCTGAAGCCGCTGCTGATGGGGAAGATCCTGTACACCCCCCACACCCCCGCCACCCAGAAGATCATCCACGAGGTACGAAGCAACTACAGAAGCCCACTGAGGACATTTTTCTTTGTTTTCTGGAGGTGTCGAGTTGTTTATGTCGGTATCTCCAGAAAACACACTTTGGTTTTATAATATGTCGTTGGGCCTGCTTGGCATAGATAGTGCAAGTAACTGGAACTCTGTTGGAGGGATGAATCACCCTAATTTTTTATTCTTTTCTTTAAAAATTAAATTAAAAAGTTACATTAAAGTGAATAATGAAATGAATCTTAATTCATTCTTAATAACTAGAATTTATTACCTCCTCCTCTCCTCCTCTCCTCTCCTCTCCCCCTCTCCTCTCCTCCTCTCCCCCTCTCCTCTCCTCCTCTCCCCCTCTCCTCTCCTTGTCTCCTCTCTCTCTCCTCTCCTCTCCTCTCCTCCTCCTCTCCTCTCCTCTCCTCTCCTCTCCTCTCCTCTCTCCTCTCTCCTCTCTGTTCTCTCCTCTCCTCCTCTCCTTGTCTCCTCTCCTCTCCTCTCTCTTCTCTCCTCCTCTCCTCTCGAGCAATTGTGATTTTATATGTGATGAAGATTGGATATCTATATGTAGACTGACATGTAGATATTTTTTTGCAGTCTATAGTGTGTAGATTCTCTGTTCGCCTCTCTGATGTGATCTGATCTGATCTGATCTGATGTGTGTGTGTGTGTGTGTGTGTGTGTTGTGTTCAGGTGAACCGCACGTTCCAGGAGCTGGGTGTGTTCAGAGACCTGGGCGGGATGTGGGAGGAGATGAGGCCCAAAGTCTGGAGCTTCATGGAGAACAGCGAGCAGATGGACCTGCTCCGGGTAACGACACCCGCTCTGCCTCTCCTGCTCTTTCCCTTTCATCCTTTCATCTTCTCTTCTCTTTTCTTTTTTTTCCCACTTTAGTTTTTATTGAGTTCAACATTTATAGACATGTAAAACCAAGAGTTAAACATGTACACAAACAAAAAGAGAAAAAAAAAAAAAAAAGGGGGTTTTGTTTGGGAGTTACATTCTCAGTAGTCCATCCATTCTCACAGTTTCATCCACATGTCCACACATATCCATAGATAGATAGATAGATAGATAGATAGATAGATACTTTATTGATCCCAAAGGAAATTCTGGTGTACAGTAGCTTCCAACGTGTACATTACAGGATAGGAAGGTACTTTGGGTCCTGAATAATGTCCATTTCTCCCACTTCTCTTCCAGCTGTGCTTCTTGCTATCTCAAACGATATGTCAGTTTTTCCATTATGTAGATTTCCTCTACTATCTCTATCCATTGTTCCTGAGTATGGGGATCCACTTTACCCCATTTCCTTGTGATAGCTTTTTTAACTATCTATTAACAATATTTTGACCAGATGCCTATCCCTTATTTGTACATTTTCTTCAGTAAGATTACACAAATAGAGTACCATGTAGCTCATAGGGATAGCATATCCTAGTATCTTTTGCAAAACGTTGTGTACCATTTTCCAAACATTAATATTTTGTGGCATTTCCAAAATACAGTATATGTGAGTGATCTGCATCTTCTCTTCTCTTTTCTTTTGTGGTAAATCTGCATCAGGGATTTTTGTTTCTTTACTTTGGATAATGATCATTTTATCTATGACATATCACAGAATATTGGAGAAAATCTAATTTAACCCACTAATTCTGGCACTGGTTTTGTTCTGCTGTGTTCGGCCCGATACTGGCATCTGGTGGAGAGTCTGGTCCTCTTGTTTTTCTGACCGCTCGCTTGATGATTTGACCTGAAACAAAGTTAAATGTGTTAAAGACCACAAACCTCATGACAGGAAGTTAGTCCTGCTGACAGCGGTGCAGAAACAAGATGTCAGCTAAAGTCAGTGCTGCAGTACAGACCGACTGTCCTGAAAACACTCACAATCACTTTCTCTTTTTTGCCAAGAACAACAGAAGCATAAGGAATTGATCCTAGTTAACTGGTATTGACATATTACAGCTACTACTACTACTACTACTATCATTACTATTACCACCTGATTACTTACAATACTGGATTGACACAGTAGGTAAAGAACAGGAACAGGAACAAACATTACATACTACTGTTCTGCAGACAAAACATGAAATCACATTAAAGGTTGTATCATTATAATGGAGAGCAAAGATCAAAATCAAATAATCAGAAATTCATTTGGAAGCCAAATCTGAAAAAGAAAATCACATCTGGATAGTTTGTGGACTTATTACTGATAATTGATCACGATGACAAAATAATATCTTGTCAGGCATCAGTCATTGCTCTCCTCAGTAACCATAAATGTTGTGTTTTCATATAAGCAGGTTTGTAAGTTTTGGTGGATAAGGATAAGGATAAGAATGTTTTTATTGTTATACCAGAACATGTTGTACATGAAAGGGAACGAAATGAGGTACTCAGGTCTCGGTTCAGGTAATAGCAATAATAAAATCAAGAAGAAAGCACACAATAAAAACACCATCATAAAAAATAAGTAAATAAATATATAAATATAAGTATAAATATAAAGTGAGCAAAGTGTGAGGATAGGAATAAGACTGTAAAAACCTGAAAAATAAACAAGGTGCCAAGTGGACCCAAACTGCAACATGCCCTGATATGAAACAATAGTAATAATAGCAGCAAATTGTTCAGTGTGATTTGCAGGATTTTCAGTCTTAAAGTGCAGAATTTCTCAGTCTCAAATTGCAGCAGTGCCCTGATATGGAGTAATAGTAATAATAGCAGCAATTATTCATTCAGTTCATCAGTGATATGATCTGCAGAGACTTTGCCATATTTGAGGGTTCAGTGAACTGACGCAGGACTTATTTCTCCTGCAGACTCTGCTGAAGAACAACGCCACCGCCAGCTTCTTCCACGCCCAGCTGGCCGGCACCGACTGGACCGTGGCCGACGTCTCCCGCTTCCTGGCCAAGAAGCCGGAGGAGCCGCGGCCGGCGGGCGCCGCCGCCACCGCCGCCGTCACCTGGAGGGAGGTGTTCAACGAGACCGACCAGGCCATCATGAGCATCTCACGCTTCATGGAGGTCAGTGTCCCAGTTTCCCAGCATGCTCTTCGGCGGTTTATCTGAACTCTGCGGCGTTTCTTCCTTTAGTTCAGTTGGTTTGTCCGGGTGAGAACGATGACCTTTGACCTCTGGTGGCACCGAATAATGTCATCGAGACGCCTGGAAATGTCCTCTAACAAGAGAACTGCGGTGTGGTTCGATAATAATAATAAACTTTATTCATAGAGCACTTTTCAAAACCAAAGTTACAAAGTGCTTCACAACAAGGAACACGATAAAGAGATAAAAAGATAAACAGATGACAGTAAATAAAATAAAAAGACAAACAAATGACA